>NC_133336.1:216402807-216425346 GCF_042186555.1 Aquarana catesbeiana | reverse complement strand
GTTCTCTGGATTGTGTGATGGACTGATGGAGCTCAGAACTAAGTGCTGTGGATTTTGTGATGGGACTGATCGAGCTCAGAGGTATGTTTTACAGATTGTGTGATGGAACTGATGGAGCTCAGAGGTAAGTTCTCTGGAATGTGTGATGGGGATGCGAGAGGATATTGGCACCTGATCCTCAGAAGAGGCGGTTGGAATTTCCTTGGTGGGGATGATGGAATTCAGAGGCAAGTTCTCTGGATTGTGTGATGGGACTGATAGAGCTCAGAAGTTCTCTGGATTGTGTGATGGGACTGATGGAGCTCAGATGCAAGTTCTCTGGATTGTGTGATGGAGCTCAGAAGTAAGTTCTCTGGATTGTGTGATGGAGCTCAGAAGTAAGTTCTCTGGATTGTGTGATGGGACTGATGGAGCCTAGAAGTAAGTTCTCTGGATTGTGTGGTGGGACTGATGGACCTCAGAGGTAAGTTCTCTGGATTGTGTGGTGGGACTGATGGAGCTCAGTGGTAAGTTCTCTGTATTGTTTGATGAGACTGATGGAGCTCAGAGGCAAGTTCTCTGGACTGTGTGATGGGACTGATGGAGCTCAGAGGTAAGTTCTCCGTATTGTGTGATGGGGATTAGAGATGATTTTGGCACTTGATGCTCATCAGAAGAAGCGGGTGGAATTTCCCTGGTGGGGATGATGGAGGTCAGAGGTAAGTTCTCTGGATTGTGTGATGGGACTGATGGAGCTCAGAACTAAGTGCTGTGGATTTTGTGATGGGACTGATCGAGCTCAGAGGTATGTTTTACAGATTGTGTGATGGAACTGATGGAGCTCAGAGGTAAGTTCTCTGGAATGTGTGATGGGGATGCGAGAGGATATTGGCACCTGATCCTCAGAAGAGGCGGTTGGAATTTCCTTGGTGGGGATGATGGAATTCAGAGGCAAGTTCTCTGGATTGTGTGATGGACTGATAGAGCTCAGAAGTTCTCTGGATTGTGTGATGGGACTGATGGAGCTCAGATGCAAGTTCTCTGGATTGTGTGATGGAGCTCAGAAGTAAGTTCTCTGGATTGTGTGATGGAGCTCAGAAGTAAGTTCTCTGGATTGTGTGATGGGACTGATGGAGCCTAGAAGTAAGTTCTCTGGATTGTGTGGTGGGACTGATGGACCTCAGAGGTAAGTTCTCTGGATTGTGTGGTGGGACTGATGGAGCTCAGTGGTAAGTTCTCTGTATTGTTTGATGAGACTGATGGAGCTCAGAGGCAAGTTCTCTGGACTGTGTGATGGGACTGATGGAGCTCAGAGGTAAGTTCTCCGTATTGTGTGATGGGGATTAGAGATGATTTTGGCACTTGATGCTCATCAGAAGAAGCGGGTGGAATTTCCCTGGTGGGGATGATGGAGGTCAGAGGTAAGTTCTCTGGATTGTGTGATGGGACTGATGGAGCTCAGAACTAAGTGCTGTGGATTTTGTGATGGGACTGATCGAGCTCAGAGGTATGTTTTACAGATTGTGTGATGGAACTGATGGAGCTCAGAGGTAAGTTCTCTGGAATGTGTGATGGGGATGCGAGAGGATATTGGCACCTGATCCTCAGAAGAGGCGGTTGGAATTTCCTTGGTGGGGATGATGGAATTCAGAGGCAAGTTCTCTGGATTGTGTGGTGGGACTGACGGAGCTCAAAGATCTTCTCTGTTTTGGATTTTTGTTGACTTCAAAAGGGACATCCAGTTTGGGAAATCCAAATTTTGAAGATGAGCAAATCTTTAAAAGGTTTGTCTGAACCACAACTGACGGAAGCTTTAAGAACCTCCTTATCTCTATTAGTGGATTCTGGAAGAGGACAAGGACCGGGGGGGGGTTCTCGTGTTTGGGGTCTCTGCAGCTCAGAGGTGGGGGGAGGGCTGAAATAAGGAATTAGACTCCACGCCGCCCAAAACATATTTTTAAGTTTACAGCCTCTATCAGGTTTTTATTGCTCTCCATGTCCTCATTATAGAGATTTCCTGTCAGGGCAGGAAGTGACGAGTCAGGAAGAGTGACAACGCCTACATTGCTGCCTGTGTCTTTTCATCCCCATGACAACTTCTCCCCTCATTTCTTCCACAGGTGTCACAGGCACAGGAAGTGGGGAAATATGTCCTCTATGGGGTTACAGACAGAAAAAGAAATCCGACAGGCATATAAATCCTCTCGACTAATCTAAAAAAAGAACGTGTCTGAAGTTGGGATTTATGGATGACGGTGAAAGATCCTCTTAATCCTGGATGTGATTGGGTGAGAATTAGTGATCAATGAATGTGAAGGGTGATGTCCCTCTGCCAGCCTCTAGATGGTGCTACAACAGTGTATAACACTGATAAATGGCACTAATAGAGTTTAACGGCTCTTTACTGCCCCCTGCTGGCTGAGCTACACCACTGCAGCCTCAATATCCCAGGCCCAGTGCTGGGAGTACCTCAGCTGGGAGTCATATTGTGAAAGTGGAAATCATTGCTGGGGGGGGGGGGGGTTATGTCATCAGCTCATCCCATTAGAGTGTAAGCTCTGAGGATCAGGGCCCCCCTAACCTTCTTGCATTGAATTATATTGTAACTATTGGGGGGGGGGGGGTTGGATTTAATATTATGGAGGGGAGCAGGAAGTATGTCAAAGAAAAAAAATCTGTGGGGGTGTCTCTAAAAGAACTCTGGGGTCTGGGTGAGAGCCCCACCTAAGGGGTTCTGTGTGCTCTGATATAATACCGGCAAAGTGACACCAGTAGAGGGGGAGGGACAGGTGGGGTAAGAAGGTTATGAGGGATGAAAGGTTACATGGGGGGGTAATGAGGGATGAAAGGTTACATTGGGGGGGGGGGTAAATGAGGGATGAAAGGTTACATGGGGGGGTAATGAGGGATGAAAGGTTACATGGGGGGGTAATGAGGGATGAAAGGTTACATTGGGGGGGGGGGGGGGGTAATGAGGGATGAAAGGTTAAATGGGGGGTAATGCTGGTAATGGGGGATGAGCCGCTCTCTCTATTTATATGTAAAAAGGGGATTAGGGAGCGGGGGATGGGGGGGGGGGGGATTTCATATGTAAATCGGGGGGGGGGGGGGGGGATAATGGGTCTTATCCCCCCTCCTCCCACTACACACACTGCAGGGGGCAAACTTCCCAATACAATTAAAAAAGAGCCAGTGGCCCCAACACAATCAGATGATGATGACCTAATAGAACACATTGTGGTGGTGGTGACGCCCTCATAGATCAGACAACAATGGTGGTTACCCCATAGATCAGTTGACGGGGGTGGTGGTAACCCCATAGATCAGATTATGGTTGTGGTGACCCCATAAATCAGACAACAGTGGTGGTGGTGACCCCATAGACAAGATTATGGTTGTGGTGACCCCATAGACCAGACAACAGTGGTGGTTGTGACCCCATATATCAGATTATGGTTGTGGTGACCCCATAGACCAGACAACAGTGGTGGTGGTGACCCCGTAGACCAGATTATGGTTGTGGTGACCCCATAGACCAGACAACAGTGGTTGTGGTGACCCTATATATCAGATTATGGTTGTGGTGACCCCATAGACCAGACAACAGTGGTGGTGGTGACCCCATAGACCAGACAACAGTGGTGGTGGTGACCCCATAGACCAGACAACAGTGGTTGTGGTGACCCTATATATCAGATTATGGTTGTGGTGACCCCATAGACCAGACAACAGTGGTGGTGGTGACCCCATAGACCAGACAACAGTGGTGGTGGTGACCCCATAGACCAGACAACAGTGGTGGTGGTGACCCCATAGACCAGACAACAGTGGTTGTGGTGACCCCATAGACCAGACAACAGTGGTTGTGGTGACCCTATATATCAGATTATGGTTGTGGTGACCCCATAGACCAGACAACAGTGGTGGTGGTGACCCCATAGACCAGACAACAGTGGTGGTGGTGACCCCATAGACCAGACAACAGTGGTGGTGGTGACCCCATAGACCAGACAACAGTGGTTGTGGTGACCCCATAGACCAGATTACGGTGGTGGTGAGGGGGACGGACAGGGGAATCACATACTCAGTCTGATCACCAGTGTCAGCCAATGAGTGTCCCTGATTATTGTCCAGTGAATGTCGGGATTGGACAGTGACTAAAAGGCAAAACTTTTATTTCTATTCTTGGACTGAGAGGAGAAGGAGGGGGGAGGGGGCACTGGAAATGAGACCCCTTGTCTGGTCTTTATAGTTGTGTCCCCGTTAGGGAGATTCACCCCCTCTGAGTTCTGGTGACCATCACCGAGAGTGAAAAAATATAAAATAAATAAAATCCAAATTTTTCAGTTGTCCCCGGAACAGGAAGAGAGGAAACCTTCCAATGGGGACACTAGTTCTGGTGATTCTCTCACTTCCTGTTGTGTCCCCGGGACAGGAAGTGAAGGGAAATCTCCCCCATGGGGACACTAGTTCTGGTGACAACCAGGGATCCTCTCACTTCCTGTTGTGTGCCAAAAGTAGCTTTTTGAGCCGAAAAAAAAAAATTGTGCATTATTGCGCACATTTATGAAATGTGTGAAAAATGTCTGCTTGGCGCTCCGTCACCAGCGATCGGCACCGCGAGCGTATCGAGCAATTTTCATGTATTTTATAAGCGTGCGTTCACAAAACCGCTGAGTGGGGGGGGGGGGGGTCTTCCGCGACAAAGCCGATACAACTCCGCCCCTCATTCCGGATCCTCTCTTATTGGATGAAAATTATTACATTGTACACCTGACGGGGGGGGGGGGGGCGGAGTCATTACTCCATTCCCTGCCTTGTGAACGCTGGAGGTGGGGCTCACACTTCCATGTTGGACACACCCCATACAGATGGCACGTTCCCCCCCCACACATATACGCGTTTCTCCCCGTGTACAATTGCGTCACGGCGCTCCCATTGAAGTCTATGGGGGCTGAAAACCGCAATCCCCGCCGCACTGCGCTCCCAGCCTGTGGTGAAAAGAGCGCGGTTCCTGCGGCCGAGCGTTGGGCTTATTGTGCAAAACCGCTCAGGTGTGGGGATGAGGTGAGAGGTCCAGGAGTCACCGCGCCACACCTGTATATATTTATATCGCAGCGGGGGTGGGGCGGCGGTCACACCTGCCCGTTATCAGCGCTTTCCGTCCAAAGATTAACTTCACCTGAGAATTCCTGACTCCCGGCACGTCCTCCGCCTGAAATAAGGACTGTCTGTGTTCCTCCATAGTGGGATGTAACTCAGGCAGTTCTTATTTCACAGGCATTGCCGAGTAACCAGCAGTGGAAAAAAAATCAGCCGCACGGCGCACCCAGGAGCAAATTGTTCTAATAAATTCCCCCCCCCCCTGGGGCCGCCCCGCGGTGTGAACATTAAATAAATCCAAGAAGAAAAATTCCCCCCTCCCCCATCAGACAGCTGGTCACATGACCTCCGGGTCGCCCAGCGCCACGACTGCCAGCCGATCCGCCTCCAATGTCACCCACTAAATCCCCAGCAGCCAATTAAAGGGTGACCCCCCCCTCCCCCCGGGACAAGCACAACGACGCGCTTTGAAGTATGAGATCAACCGGCCCTTTAATGATCCGCGTCAGGATTACCGGGATTTCTGGAGATCAGAGAATTCCCACAAGACCCAGAATGGCCACCGGGGGGAGCCCCACATCCACCGCCACCACAAGGGGGAGCCCTGCACCCACCCCCACCACCGGGGGGAGCCCCACACCCACCGCCACCACAAGGGGGGAGCCCCACACCCACCGCCACCACAAGGGGGGAGCCCCACACCCACCGCCACCACCACCACCGGGGGGAGCCCCACACCCACCGCCACCACAAGGGGGAGCCCCACACCCACCGCCACCACAAGGGGGGAGCCCCACACCCACCACCACCGGGGGGAGCCCCACACCCACCGCCACCACAAGGGGGAGCCCCACACCCACCGCCACCCACAAGGGGGAGCCCCACACCCACCGCCACCACCGGGGGGAGCCCCACATCCACCGCCACCACCGGGGGGAGCCCCGCACCCACCCCCACCACCGGGGGGAGCCCCACACCCACCGCCACCACAAGGGGGGGGCCCCACACCCACCGCCACCACCACCACCGGGGGGAGCCCCACACCCACCGCCACCACAAGGGGGAGCCCCACACCCACCGCCACCACAAGGGGGAGCCCCGCACCCACCGCCACCACAAGGGGGAGCCCCGCACCCACCGCCACCACAAGGGGGAGCCCCGCACCCACCGTCACCACAAGGGGGAGCCCCGCACCCACCGCCACCACAAGGGGGAGCCCCACACCCACTGCCACCACAAGGGGGGAGCCCCACACCCACCGCCACCACAAGGGGGGAGCCTCACACCCACCGCCACCACCAGGGGGAGCCCCACCACCACAAGGGGGGGAGCCCCACACCCACCACCACCACCGGGGGGAGCCCCACACCCACCGCAAGGGGGAGCCCCACACCCACCACCACCACCGGGGGGAGCCCCACACCCACCGCAAGGGGGAGCCCCACACCCACCGCCACCACCGGGGGGAGCCCCACACCCACCGCCACCACCGGGGGGAGCCCCACACCCACCGCCACCACCGGGGGGAGCCCCACACCCACCGCCACCACCGGGGGGAGCCCCACACCCACAAGGAGGAGCCCTGCACCCACCACCACCACCACAAGGGGGAGCCCCACACCCACCAACACAAGGGGGAGCCCTGCCCCCACCACCACCACAAGGGGGAGCCCCACACCCACAAGGAGGAGCCCTGCACCCACCACCAACACAAGGGGGAGCCCCACATCCACCGCCACCACCGGGGGGGGAGCCCTGCCCCCACCACCACCACAAGGGGGAGCCCCACATCCACCCCCACCACCGGGGGGAGCCCCGCCCCCACCACCACAAGGGGGGAGCCCTGCCCCCACCACAAACACAAGGGGGAGCCCTATGTAGAACATTCAGTAAAAGTCGGGAGTTGCACTTTATAAATCTTCCATCAAATAAGTCCTCAGCAACAGAGCAGACCCTACATGCAAGCATTCTGCAGCACATCGCACCTCATGTATAACTCTGCAGCACAATCACACAAACCTTGCAGCACATCGCATCCCATGCACTGTACAATAAACCTGCAGCACATTACATGCCATGCATTATACTGTACATGGGACATAGGGTGCAATGTGCTGCAGGAGTATATTATACCTGCAGTTCATTGCACCCCATGTATAATACTGCTATAGCACATTGCACCCCATGTATAATACTGCTGCAGCACATCGCACCCATGTATAATACTCCTGCAGCACATTGCACCCATGTATAATACTCCTGCAGCACATTGCACCCCATGTATAATACTCCTGCAGCACATTGCACCCCATGTATAATACTCCTGCAGCACCCATGTATAATACTCCTGCAGCACATTGCACCCCATGCAGAGTAGGGTGTGGTCAAGGCATGACGGTGGGGAGGTCATGTGGTCACAATATTTTATTTTTGGCTCAGTTTCTACAACAAAAGGAAAAAAAAATATTCTCCACATAAATCTATACAAAAATGTCTGTAAACAGCCAAATACTGAACTCGTCATCTTCATAGAAGACACATCCTGTTCTCCAGAGAACATATCGCCCCTCAGGGGCGGAGCCCAGCAGAGAGGGGGGAGGGGCAGTGAAAGTTCTAGAAATCCATCGCCTGTCCATCAGACGCCGGCGGTGATCAGATCCGACTGTTGTGCGCGGGTTCTCTTCTGCCTGTGAGATTCTCAACATGGCCGACGCCCCTTTCCATCCACAGCCAATGATTGGTAACCCGCCAAGGGGGTGGTGCCTCTCCGTGTCTTTGGTGAGGACACCTCTCGGCGTGATACGGCGGTCGATCGCTCCGGTACTCTGCGACAGAGGGGACCCACACACTGCAAGAGAAGAGACCGACACAATCAGGATCAAATGACCAGGCTCCGTCAGATCCCATGACCAGGCTCCGAGGGGGCGGGGCAGACAGCCACCATTTATACACAGTTCAGGGTAGGAGGACTCCTTAAGCTTTCCACCCACCTGCAGTATAGGCGGAGCTTGGAGCCACAAAAGGCGGAGCCAGAATCTCAGAGGCGGAGGTCTCTACAGCCGGGGTTGATCATCCACCTCGGGGGGGGGGGGGGGGTCATTGTTCATCAAGGCACAAAGGGGAAGATTTTCCTCCATAAGGCGACGTTTCGCTCCTCGCCGTAAAGTGCTGAATTTCTAAACTCAGTTTTTTTGTATAAAAATAGATATTTATGTCTGGGGGGAGTGCGGGGTTCTCCTAAATAAAAATAAATTGTGCAACGGATGCGGCGTGTCCCCGAAAGTCTCCACCCACGCAGAGCAATGAAAATGGCACAATAGATCCAGAGCGGGGGAGAGGGTACGATTCCATAATGTTGGCTCCGGACTGTGAGGGGAAGGAGGAGGAGGGGCAGACGTGGCACGGCGGGTCCACACAGTCCGTTCCTCGGGCAGCGTGCGTCAGAAGCAGACGAGGAGGAAGAGGCAGAGCGTCAGGAGGAGTGGAGAGACGTGGACCTGGAAGGAGGAGTTCCTGTCCCCGGGAGACCCTGAAAGGGAAAAAAAAATAATAAAAGGAATATGAAGATAAAGACCAAAAAAAATAAAAAAATCCAACTTTGTAACCTAAAAACTTTGCCAGGAGTTCCCGTTAACTCAAGTGCTCTGCAGTGACCACAACCCCTTCCCTCAGCACAAGACCTCCACCCCCGCTTATCTACTGTCCTTCTCCACCATAAGACCTCCACCCCCTTATCTACTGTCCTTCTCCACCATAAGACCTCCACCCCCTTATCTACTGTCCCTCCCCACCACAAGACCTCCACCCCCTTATCTACTGTCCCTTCCCCCCTGCAAGACCTCCACCCCCGCTTATCTACTGTCCCTCCCCACCACAAGACCTCCACCCCCTTATCTACTGTCCCTCCCCACCACAAGACCTCCACCCCCACTTACCTACTGTCCCTCCCCACCACAAGACCTCCACCCCCACTTATCTACTGTCCCTCCCCACCACAAGACCTCCACCCCGCTTATCTACTGTCCTTCTCCACCATAAGACCTCCACCCCCTTATCTACTGTCCCTCCCCACCACAAGACCTCTACCCCCGCTTATCCACTGTCCCTCCCCACTGCAAGACCTCAACCCCCTTATCTACTGTCCCTCCCCCCCTGCAAGACCTCCACCCCCACTTACCTACTGTCCCTCCCCACCACAAAACCTCCACCCCCACTTATCTACTGTCCCTCCCCACCACAAGACCTCCACCCCCGCTTATCTACTGTCCTTCCCCATCACAAGACCTCCACCCCGCTTATCTACTGTCCTTCTCCACCATAAGACCTCCACCCCCTTATCTACTGTCCCTCCCCACCACAAGACCTCTACCCCCGCTTATCCACTGTCCCTCCTCACTGCAAGACCTCAACCCCCACTTATCTACTGTCCCTCCCCACCACAAGACCTCCACCCCCACTTATCTTCTGTCCCTCCCCACCACAAGACCTCCACCCCCACTTATCTACTGTCCCTCCCCACCACAAGACCTCCACCCCTGCTTATCTACTGTCCTTCACCATAAGACCTCCACCCCACTCATCTATTCTCCCTCCCACCCCCCATAAAAGATGTTCACATCTGCTTATCTATTCTCCCTCCACATCATAAGACCTCCACCCCCCCGCATACCTACTGTCCCTCCCCCCTGCAAGACCCGCGCCCCTCCTCCATAAGACGTCCTCCACCCCCCGCTTATCTACTGTCCCTCTCCACTCCACCACAAGACCTCCACCCCACTTATCTACTGTCCATCTCCCACCGCAAGACCTCAACCCCCTTATCTACTGTCCCTCCCCCCTGCAAGACCTCCACCCCCGCTTAACTGTTCCTCTCCACTCCACCATAAGACCTCCACCCCTCTTATCTACTGTCCCTGCAAGACTCCCACCCCACAAATATCTACTGTCCTTTCCCACCATAAGACCCCCACTTATCTACTGTCCCGCTCCATCATAAGACCTCCACCCCCCGCATATCTACTGTCCTTCGCCCACCGCAAGACCTCCACCCCTGCTTATTTACTCACCTCCTTGAGAGGGCAGCCTCCCTCCCCCACCTCCTCTGGGCTCAGACTTCGGGACCTCCGTCAGCGGCCGCACAGCTGGGAAATACAGAGAAGAGATTTAGTACCCTGTCACATGACATCCCAGGAAGAATTTTCTCCAGGGGTGGAGTCTAAAGGGGTCCCCAATTATACATCCGAAATACAAATAAATCCCCCCCCCCTCCAATATTGGAGATGATTCTTTAGACTGTCTGCTCTAGCAGGCCAAGTTCTGACATAAGGACTGCATGTGTTGCACCATAACAACCAATCCAGAAGCAACACAGACAGTTCTCACTGCAGGGATTCAGTTCTCAGATCTGCTGTAAAGGAGGAATATAGGGTTTGTGTTCTGTGGGGGGAGGAGATTCTGTGCTCCGCGGGGGAGGTGATTCTCATATGAAGAACTTACTGGTGGTCGTGCAGCAGACGGTCACATGAAGCCTCATACATTCTCCAACACTGTCTGCGTCTGGGATGGCTGCAGGAGGAAAGAGAACGGGGAGGTTAGTAGAATGCAAGATGGCGGCTGGAGGGGGAGGAGACAGAGCAAGACAGATGCAGAACACATGAATAATATCTACTGGGGTCAATTCTCCTCCGCAGGGGAGGTCCAAGGA
Source organism: Aquarana catesbeiana (assembly GCF_042186555.1). Lineage (NCBI taxonomy): Eukaryota > Metazoa > Chordata > Amphibia > Anura > Ranidae > Aquarana > Aquarana catesbeiana. Next base: position 216,414,560 of record NC_133336.1, on the reverse strand, counting down.
CAACACCCACTTCTGATTGGTGGCTCTATGCATTGCTTCTATGGAAGGACAGAGGGGGGATTGGGATATAATAGAAGAACAGAGGGGGGGATTGGGATATAATAGAAGGACAGAGGGAGGATTGGGGTATAATAGAAGGACAGAGGGAGGATTGGGGTATAATAGAAGGACAGAGGGGGGATTGGGGTATAATAGAAGGACAGAGGGGAGGATTGGGGTATAATAGAAGGACAGAGGGGGGATTGGGGTATAATAGAAGGACAGAGGGAGGATTGGGGTATAATAGAAGGACAGAGGGAGGATTGGGGTATAATAGAAGGACAGAGGGGGGATTGGGGTATAATAGAAGGACAGAGGGAGGATTGGGGTATAATAGAAGGACAGAGGGAGGATTGGGGTATAATAGAAGGACAGAGGGGAGGATTGGGGTATAATAGAAGGACAGAGGGGAGGATTGGGGTATAATAGAAGGACAGAGGGGGGATTGGGATATAATAGAAGAACAGAGGGGGGATTGGGGTATAATAGAAGGACAGAGGGGGGATTGGGGTATAATAGAAGGACAGAGGGGGGGATTGGGGTATAATAGAAGGACAGAGGGGGGGATTGGGGTATAATAGAAGGACAGAGGGGAGGATTGGGGTATAATAGAAGGACAGAGGGGAGGATTGGGGTATAATAGAAGGACAGAGGGGGGGATTGGGGTATAATAGAAGGACAGAGGGGGGATTGGGGTATAATAGAAGGACAGAGGGGGGGATTGGGGTATAATAGAAGGACAGAGGGGGGGATTGGGGTATAATAGAAGGACAGAGGGGGGGATTGGGGTATAATAGAAGGACAGAGGGGAGGATTGGGGTATAATAGAAGGACAGAGGGGAGGATTGGGGTATAATAGAAGGACAGAGGGGAGGATTGGGATATAATAGAAGGACAGAGGGGGGGATTGGGGTATAATAGAAGGACAGAGGGGGGATTGGGGTATAATAGAAGGACAGAGGGGGGATTGGGATATAATAGAAGGACAGAGGGGGGGATTGGGGTATAATAGAAGGACAGAGGGGAGGATTGGGGTATAATAGAAGGACAGAGGGAGGATTGGGGTATAATAGAAGGACAGAGGGGGGATTGGGGTATAATAGAAGGACAGAGGGGGGATTGGGGTATAATAGAAGGACAGAGGGGAGGATTGGGGTATAATAGAAGGACAGAGGGGGGATTGGGGTATAATAGAAGGACAGAGGGGGGATTGGGGTATAATAGAAGGACAGAGGGGAGGATTGGGGTATAATAGAAGGACAGAGGGGGGATTGGGGTATAATAGAAGGACAGAGGAAGGATTGGGGTATAATAGAAGGACAGAGGGGGGATTGGGGTATAATAGAAGGACAGAGGGGGGGATTGGGGTATAATAGAAGGACAGAGGGGGGATTGGGGTATAATAGAAGGACAGAGGGGGGGATTGGGGTATAATAGAAGGACAGAGGGGGGATTGGGGTATAATAGAAGGACAGAGGGGGGATTGGGGTATAATAGAAGGACAGAGGGGGGGATTGGGGTATAATAGAAGGACAGAGGGGGGGATTGGGGTATAATAGAAGAAGGACGGAGGGGAGGATTGGGGTATAATAGAAGAAGGACAGAGGGGGGGATTGGGGTATAATAGAAGGACAGAGGGGGGATTGGGGTATAATAGAAGGACAGAGGGAGGATTGGGATATAATAGAAGGACAGAGGGAGGATTGGGGTATAATAGAAGGACAGAGGGAGGATTGGGATATAATAGAAGGACAGAGGGGGGATTGGGGTATAATAGAAGGACAGAGGGGAGGATTGGGGTATAATAGAAGGACAGAGGGAGGATTGGGGTATAATAGAAGGACAGAGGGGAGGATTGGGGTATAATAGAAGGACAGAGGGAGGATTGGGGTATAATAGAAGGACAGAGGGGAGGATTGGGGTATAATAGAAGGACAGAGGGAGGATTGGGGTATAATAGAAGGACAGAGGGGGAGGATTGGGGTATAATAGAAGGACAGAGGGGGAGGATTGGGGTATAATAGAAGGACAGAGGGGGGATTGGGGTATAATAGAAGGACAGAGGGGAGGATTGGGGTATAATAGAAGGACAGAGGGGGGATTGGGATATAATAGAAGGACAGAGGGGAGGATTGGGGTATAATAGAAGGACAGAGGGAGGATTGGGATATAATAGAAGGACAGAGGGGAGGATTGGGGTATAATAGAAGAAGGACAGAGGGGGGGATTGGGGTATAATAGAAGGACAGAGGGGGGATTGGGGTATAATAGAAGGACAGAGGGAGGATTGGGATATAATAGAAGGACAGAGGGAGGATTGGGGTATAATAGAAGGACAGAGGGAGGATTGGGATATAATAGAAGGACAGAGGGGGGATTGGGGTATAATAGAAGGACAGAGGGAGGATTGGGGTATAATAGAAGGACAGAGGGGGAGGATTGGGGTATAATAGAAGGACAGAGGGAGGATTGGGGTATAATAGAAGGACAGAGGGGAAGATTGGGGTATAATAGAAGGACAGAGGGAGGATTGGGGTATAATAGAAGGACAGAGGGGGGATTGGGGTATAATAGAAGGACAGAGGGGGGATTGGGATATAATAGAAGGACAGAGGGAGGATTGGGGTATAATAGAAGGACAGAGGGGAGGATTGGGGTATAATAGAAGGACAGAGGGAAGATTGGGGTATAATAGAAGGACAGAGGGGAGGATTGGGGTATAATAGAAGGACAGAGGGAGGATTGGGGTATAATAGAAGGACAGAGGGAGGATTGGGATATAATAGAAGGACAGAGGGGAGGATTGGGGTATAATAGAAGGACAGAGGGAGGATTGGGGTATAATAGAAGGACAGAGGGAGGATTGGGGTATAATAGAAGGACAGAGGGGGGATTGGGGTATAATAGAAGGACAGAGGGAGGATTGGGGTATAATAGAAGGACAGAGGAGGGATTGGGGTATAATAGAAGGACAGAGGGGAAGATTGGGGTATAATAGAAGGACAGAGGGAGGATTGGGGTATAATAGAAGGACAGAGGGGGGATTGGGGTATAATAGAAGGACAGAGGGGGGATTGGGGTATAATAGAAGGACAGAGGGGAGGATTGGGGTATAATAGAAGGACAGAGGGGGGGATTGGGGTATAATAGAAGGACAGAGGGAGGATTGGGGTATAATAGAAGGACAGAGGGGAGGATTGGGATATAATAGAAGGACAGAGGGAGGATTGGGGTATAATAGAAGGACAGAGGGGGGATTGGGGTATAATAGAAGGACAGAGGGAGGATTGGGGTATAATAGAAGGACAGAGGGGAGGATTGGGGTATAATAGAAGGACAGAGGGGGGGATTGGGGTATAATAGAAGGACAGAGGGAGGATTGGGGTATAATAGAAGGACAGAGGGGGGATTGGGGTATAATAGAAGGACAGAGGGGAGGATTGGGGTATAATAGAAGGACAGAGGGGAGGATTGGGGTATAATAGAAGGACAGAGGGAGGATTGGGGTATAATAGAAGGACAGAGGAGGGATTGGGGTATAATAGAAGGACAGAGGGGAGGATTGGGGTATAATAGAAGGACAGAGGGAGGATTGGGGTATAATAGAAGGACAGAGGGGGGATTGGGGTATAATAGAAGGACAGAGGGGGGATTGGGGTATAATAGAAGGACAGAGGGGGGATTGGGGTATAATAGAAGGACAGAGGGGAGGATTGGGGTATAATAGAAGGACAGAGGGAGGATTGGGGTATAATAGAAGGACAGAGGGGAGGATTAGGGTATAATAGAAGGACAGAGGGGGGATTGGGGTATAATAGAAGGACAGAGGGATGATTGGGGTATAATAGAAGGACAGAGGGGGGATTGGGATATAACAGAAGGACAGAGGGGGGATTGGGGTATAATAGAAGGACAGAGGGAGGATTGGGGTATAATAGAAGGACAGAGGAGGGATTGGGGTATAATAGAAGGACAGAGGGGGGATTGGGGTATAATAGAAGGACAGAGGGAGGATTGGGGTATAATAGAGGGACAGAGGGAGGATTGGGGTATAATAGAAGGACAGAGGGGGGATTGGGGTATAATAGAAGGACAGAGGGGAGGATTGGGATATAACAGAAGGACAGAGGGGGGATTGGGGTATAATAGAAGGACAGAGGGGAGGATTGGGGTATAATAGAAGGACAGAGGGAGGATTGGGGTATAATAGAAGGACAGAGGGGAGGATTGGGGTATAATAGAAGGACAGAGGGAGGATTGGGGTATAATAGAAGGACAGAGGAGGGATTGGGGTATAATAGAAGGACAGAGGGGGGATTGGGGTATAATAGAAGGACAGAGGGGAGGATTGGGGTATAATAGAAGGACAGAGGGGAGGATTGGGGTATAATAGAAGGACAGAGGGGGGATTGGGGTATAATAGAAGGACAGAGGGGGGATTGGGGTATAATAGAAGGACAGAGGGAGGATTGGGGTATAATAGAAGGACAGAGGAGGGATTGGGGTATAATAGAAGGACAGAGGGGGGGATTGGGGTATAATAGAGGGACGGGTGGGGTGTGGGGAGGGGTAAGTACAGACAGGTGTAGCAGTGACTTGGCGGTTATTTTCGGTCACGGCCGGGTCTCGGAGACGTCCCGGGGGGAGGGGGAAGGGGGATCCGGTCTGACCGGTATCGGAGGGTTGGGGTCCCCTGAGGACGGTCCGGATTCCTCTCGGTGACCTTTTCACACCTCCAGTAACTCCCCCCCCCCCCCCCCCCAGTCTGACGCACTCCGCCCGCCCCTCCCCCATTCAGATATAAATCGGTAGAACCGGTCGGACCGGCCCGCACCTCGCAGAGAAGACGTCTGGAATGCGGAGAATGGGGGGGCCACGCCTCTTCTCGTCACTCATTGGCCCCGGAGTCTTCGCATGTCAATCAGCGGTGGAAAATATTCGGAGAGCCGCCGGCGCAGGAACGCGGAAGCCGTTTTCCCCCCTCGGGGGTGGGGGGTGTTTTGGAGGGTTGGCCGCCATATTCTTTACACACAAAAAAACAAAAACACACAACAACACTTTTGTGTAATCGATCACAATCACCAATTACAGCCGCTGATTTGTAGCGTCTCGGTGACCGCACTTTACTGCTCCGCCCTCTCCATTGTAACCAATGGAGGAATGCCGCCACTAGAGGGAGATTGGAGACTTGTGACCTCAGAGAAATATGGAACAGCAAAAGCGCACTTAAAAAAAAATCGAATCTCCAACCCGCTGACCCCCTCCCCTCCCCCGTATTCTGGAATCACATTTTTTTTACAATCGGCTGATCGCAGATAATGGCTCCCCATCGTTGGCGGCTCGCAGCGGAATGAAGTCTCGGCGGGAGTTGCGGCGGCGGCTTTGGCTTTAATCAAAGAGAACGGATCTGACGGGGCGAGGAAAAAAAAAAAAAGGGGTCACCAGTCATCTCTATTAGAGGAGGGAGCGCAGAGACTGGATGGAGAACGATCGAACGGCGTCACGGCTGAAGAGAGCGCTTAATGAGACGCCGGGGGAGGGGAGGGCGCCTGGAGGAGCACCGCAACAGTCATCCGCCATGACGGTTACTGGCAGGACTGTCCGAGGAGGGGGGAGGGGGGCGCCCTTCAAAGACAAAACCCAAAAAATATCATTACGCCGCGTTCAATCGTTGGAGAATCTCCGAGAACCAAATGTAGATCCAGAAGATGGAGAAACTGCGCTCCGGTCATCCTTCGTCCGGGACCTCCCCCGTCCGCAACCACCGACCAATCATCCGCCATCTCCGAGGAAAGAACATTCAAAATTAGAGAGTCAGCTCTGCAGACAAGGACCTCAGATATTAGAAGGTCAGCTCTGAAGACAAGGACCTCAGATATTAGAGCGTCAGCTCTGCAGACAAGGACCTCAGATATTAAAGCGTCAGCTCTGCAGCCAAGGACTAGGGACCTCAGATATTAGAAGGTCAGCTCTGAAGACAAGGACCTCAGATATTAGAATGTCAGCTCTGCAGACAAGGACCTCAGATATTAGAGAGTCAGCTCTGCAGACAAGGACCTCAGATATTAGAATGTCAGCTCTGCAGCCAAGGACCTCAGATATTAGAATGTCAGCTCTGCAGACAAGGACCTCAGATATTAGAGCGTCAGCTCTGCAGACAAGGACCTCAGATATTAGAGCGTCAGCTCTGCAGCCAAGGACTAGGGACCTCAGATATTAGAGAGTCAGCTCTGCAGACAAGGACCTCAGATATTAGAATGTCAGCTCTGCAGACAAGGACCTCAGATATTAGAGAGTCAGCTCTGCAGCCAAGGACCTCAGATATTAGAGCGTCAGCTCTGCAGCCAAGGACTAGGGACCTCAGATATTAGAGAGTCAGCTCTGCAGACAAGGACCTCAGATATTAGAGCGTCAGCTCTTCAGCCAAGGACCTCAGATATTAGAGCGTCAGCTCTTCAGCCAAGGACCTCAGATATTAGAGAGCTCTTCAGCCAAGGAGTACAGATATTAATGCGTCAGCTCCTCAGCCAAGGACTAGGGACCTCAGATATTAGAATGTTAGCTGCACAGCCAAGGACCTCAGATATTAGAAGGTCAGCTCTTCAGCCAAGGACCTCAGATATTAGAAGGTCAGCTCTTCAGCCAAGGACCTCAGATATTAGAAGGTCAGCTCTTCAGCCAAGGACCTCAGATATTAGAAGGTCAGCTCTTCAGCCAAGGACCTCAGATATTAGAAGGTCAGCTCTTCAGCCAAGGACCTCAGATATTAGAAGGTCAGCTCTTCAGCCAAGGACCTCAGATATTAGAAGGTCAGCTCTGCAGCCAAGGAATGTCGGCTCGTTCTCCTGGGACCTCCCCTGGCGGTTCTCCTGCCTCCATCCCGCCACTTGCGGTGCGGGACCACCACCGACAAAACGATTGTCCATCTTCGAGGGGCCCCCCGAGGAAGAACTTCCATCCTGGGATGAGGGGAACGTGTTGGAGACATTAAACCGCCCGCCGGACAAAGCCAACAGGAAACACCTGGAGGGGAGGTGGAGGGGAGGGGGAGGGGAGAGGAGGGGACGGCGGTGCGTCGGGGGTAATGAGGCACAGCGCACATGAGAAAGTCATTAGGAGGCGGAGGAAGGGGGAGGGCGCCAATCGCCGTGGTGATTACACGGCACCGGAGGGGTTAAAAAAAATTTTTTTCTGATGTTCTCATTGGATCAAATTTATTTTAAAAAGTTTTATTTCGAACCACGAGCGCCAAACCGGGACGACCCAGAGCGTCAGCTCTTCAGTCAAGGACCTCAGATATTAGAGAGTCAGCTCTATGGACAAGGACCTCAGATATTAGAGCGTCAGCTCTTCAGTCAAGGACCTCAGATATTAGAGAGTCAGCTCTATGGACAAGGACCTCAGATATTAGAGCGTCAGCTCTTCAGTCAAGGACCTCAGATATTAGAGAGTCAGCTCTATGGACAAGGACTACAAATATTAGAGAGTCAGCTCTTCAGTCAAGGACCTCAGATATTAGAGAGTCAGCTCTTCAGTCAAGGACCTCAGATATTAGAGAGTCAGCTCTATGGACAAGGACTACAAATATTAGAGAGTCAGCTCTTCAGCCAAGGACCTCAGATATTAGAGCGTCAGCTCTTCAGCCAAGGACCTCAGATATTAGAGCGTCAGCTCTTCAGTCAAGGACTACAAATATTAGAGAGTCAGCTCTTCAGCCAAGGACCTCAGATATTAGAACGTCAGCTCTTCAGCCAAGGACCTCAGATATTAGAGAGTCAGCTCTTCAGTCAAGGACTACAAATATTAGAGAGTCAGCTCTTCAGCCAAGGACCTCAGATATTAGAACGTCAGCTCTTCAGCCAAGGACCTCAGATATTAGAGAGTCAGCTCTTCAGCCAAGGACCTCAGATATTAGAGCGTCAGCTCTTCAGTCAAGGACTACAAATATTAGAGAGTCAGCTCTTCAGCCAAGGACCTCAGATATTAGAACGTCAGCTCTTCAGCCAAGGACCTCAGATATTAGAGAGTCAGCTCTTCAGCCAAGGACCTCAGATATTAGAGAGTCAGCTCTTCAGTCAAGGACTACAAATATTAGAGAGTCAGCTCTTCAGCCAAGGACCTCAGATATTAGAACGTCAGCTCTTCAGCCAAGGACCTCAGATATTAGAGAGTCAGCTCTTCAGCCAAGGACCTCAGATATTAGAGCGTCAGCTCTTCAGTCAAGGACTACAAATATTAGAGAGTCAGCTCTTCAGCCAATGACCTCAGATATTAGAACGTCAGCTCTTCAGCCAAGGACCTCAGATATTAGAGAGTCAGCTCTTCAGACAAGGACCTCAGATATTAGAGAGTCAGCTCCTCAGCCAAGGACCTCAGATATTAGAGAGTCAGCTCTGCGGACAAGGACCTCAGATATTAGAGAGTCAGCTCCTCAGCCAAGGACCTCAGATATTAGAGAGTCAGCTCTGCGGACAAGGACCTCAGATATTAGAGAGTCAGCTCTGCAGACAAGGACCTCAGATATTAGAGAGTCAGCTCTGCGGACAAGGACCTCAGATATTAGAGAGTCAGCTCCTCAGCCAAGGACCTCAGATATTAGAGAGTCAGCTCTGCGGACAAGGACCTCAGATATTAGAGAGTCAGCTCCTCAGCCAAGGACCTCAGATATTAGAGAGTCAGCTCTTCAGCCAAGGACCTCAGATATTAGAGAGTCAGCTCTGCGGACAAGGACCTCAGATATTAGAGAGTCAGCTCTGCGGACAAGGACCTCAGATATTAGAGAGTCAGCTCCTCAGCCAAGGACCTCAGATATTAGAGAGTCAGCTCTTCAGCCAAGGACCTCAGATATTAGAGAGTCAGCTCTGCGGACAAGGACCTCAGATATTAGAGCGTCAGCTCTTCAGCCAGGACCTCAGATATTAGAGCGTCAGCTCTTCAGCCAAGGACCTCAGATATTAGAGCGTCAGCTCTTCAGCCAAGGACCTCAGATATTAGAGAGTCAGCTCTTCAGCCAAGGACCTCAGATATTAGAGAGTCAGCTCTTCATACAAGCTCAGGACTGGTTCCCAGTGAGTGGAGAGCTCTCGGCCTATCTCAGTAGTGTGGTGGTGACAGCGGCTGTGGCGAATTGTAGTGGATCCTCCTGTGAGGACGGTGACCTCTGGGGTCAGGAGGGTCAGAGGTCAGAGGGGGAGGGGTTTAACCTCGGAGCACCGAGACAAAGAGAACATCTGCGGCAGCACCCCCCCCCCCCCCGAAACTCCAAAACTCAGCGAGGGCAACCAAAACTGAGAGGACCCCCATATGGGGGGGGGGAGGGGGTTACATCATCAGACAGTCTCATCTCTCAGACTACAATCTGCACAAGAACATCAATCCTGGTGCCTGTGCTGTCACAAATGTCTGACACAGATCAGCCCCTGCTGCCGCCTCTCACCATGTGACTGGATACAAAGTTACAATGTACAGTCTGATCACTGGGGGAGGGGAGACTGAGGAAATGACCACATACAGGAGGAGGGGCAGAGACCACCTACAGGGGAGGAGTCTGAGGAGAGGGGCAGTGACTACAAATATAATAAGAGGAGGAGTCTGAGAGGGGGGAGGGGCCACATGCAGATATAATAATAGGAGGGGTCTGAAGAGAGGGGGAGGGGCCACTTACAGATAAAATAGGAGGAGTCTGAAGAGAGGGGGAGGGGTCACTTACAGATATAATAATAGTCCTTCCCGGCGGTGAACTCGAAGCCCAGCGAGAAGGGGGTGTACCTCTGGATCTTCTCGGAGAATCGGATTGGCCCCTGGGGTGCGTGGGGGCGGTTACATTCCCAGCGTTTGAAGGCTTCGGGGGTCTCATAGCAGCCTTCGTAGCCCTCACGTTCCACCATGTAGAGGAGGAAGCTCTCGGTGTGCTCGGCGGGGACCCGGCTGTCGTAGTGCGGACAGTAGATGTCCAGGTAGTCGTTGATTTGCACCCGCACCGTATAGTCCTTCAGGAACCTGCCGGGAGAGGAGACGGTTAGCAGGAGCCATGATGGAGGATCTCCTCCCACTTCCTGTCGTGTCACCAGGACAGGAAGTGAAGGGAAATCTCCCCGATGGGACACAATAAAATAAAAATTCCTGACAGAGGTTGTAACCCCTCCCTGCCCCAAGTCATTGGCATGGTGTCTCGGGGCGCTATGAGACCCAGTGTCATGTGATGCAATGTCTGAGTGTCATGAGGCGAGCATCTTGGGGGGGGCATAATGTGGCGCAGCGCCTCATATGGCACGGGGTCATTTGACGCAGTGTCCCGGGTGTGGGGAGCATCACGTGGCGCAGCGTCTCAGAGGGGGGCATCACGGGGAGCAGCATCACGGGGACCAGCGTCTTGGAGGGGGGCATCACGGTGACCAGCGTCTCGGAGGGGGGCATCACGGGGAGCAGCATCACGGGGACCAGCGTCTCGGAGGGGGGCATCACTGGGAGCAGCGTCTCGGAGGGGGCATCACGGGGACCAGCGTCTCGGAGGGGGGCATCACGGGGACCAGCGTCTCGGAGGGGGGCATCACGGGGACCAGCGTCTCGGAGGGGGGCATCACGGGGACCAGCGTTATGCGGTGCGGTGTCTTGGGGTGCAGTGTAGCAGGGGTTGGGAGGGAGGTGCTCCGCCCAAACGCGGTGTGTCCTCAGGGCGGTACGGTAAATATTTGTACAAGGAGTTGATGTGCCGGAGGTCAGCGAGGGGAAGCTAACACACCGCAGGATCCATAGAGAGTGTAAGCTCTGTAGGTGGGGGGGGGTGTAGTCTCCTATGTATTCTCCGCCATAAGAAACGGACCCCCCCTCCACACAATGGGCCGCCCTGTACTAACATTCGGAGTCTATATATAACCTCAGCGTGACGAGCGCACAACATGTCGGCACAGCTCGGCGCACACCGACACGCTTCGTCTCGTCTCTCTCTGGTGTTCAAACAATTTCTGGGCAGAAGATGATGATAAAACAAACAAAACGAGCCGCAAATGAATCCTGGGGCGCCAAATATGACAAACCGGGGGAGGGGGGGGCAGAATTACCCCGAGGGGTGCCGACTCAGCAGAATTTCACACGCATGGGGGGGGGGGGGGGGGGGAATGAGTGACCACCGAACAGTCAACACCACCAACACGCACATGTGCGCGCCCGACACATCGCATACAGGAATAGACGCGAGTCTGAGTGCGCAAACACCATAATCTGAGCAATCCGAGACTGCAGGGTGGGGGCGAGAGAAAGAGAAAGAGAAAGAGAGAGAGAGGGGGGGAGAGAGAGAGAGAGAGAGAGAGGGGGGGGGGAGAGAGAGAGAGGGGGGGGGAGAGAGAGAGAGAGGGGGGGAGAGAGAGAGAGAGAGGGGGGGGAGAGAGAGAGAGAGGGGGAGAGAGAGAGAGAGAGGGGGAGAGAGAGAGAGAGAGAGGGGGGGGGGGAGAGAGAGAGAGAGAGAGAGAGAGGGGGGGGAGAGAGAGAGAGAGGGGGGGGAGAGAGAGAGAGAGAGGGGGGGGGAGAGAGAGAGAGAGGGGGGGGGAGAGAGAGAGAGAGGGGGGGAGAGAGAGAGAGAGAGAGAGGGGGGGGGGAGAGAGAGAGAGAGAGAGAGGGGGGGGGAGAGAGAGAGAGAGAGAGAGAGAGAGAGAGGGGGGGAGAGAGGGAGAGAGAGAGAGAGAGAGAGAGAGAGAGGGGGGGAGAGAGGGGGGGAG